>NW_026897839.1:0-37931 GCF_033153095.1 Gastrolobium bilobum | reverse complement strand
ATAACCACATAGCTCCCAAAAAGGAGGTAACGCCTGATGTTCTTCTCCAAAAAGTCCAAATAAAGTACGTTCCGTTCAGGAACGTAGTTTTGGGTTGGTCCCTGACCACACAATCCCAATATAAAATAAATAAATATCTAATTTGCAGTCATTACAAATCTTGGAAACGTGCGCAGAAAAAGCCACCGTCTCCTCAACCATTAAGACAACTGCACCCTTTCCTTTTCCCTCTCTCCCACGTCCGGACCTAAATCGTTCCATCTTCTCACACTCATCCCATTAGTAACTGGTCACCTACTGCTGACCACTCGTTCTGTAACGTCCCCATTCCACTACCTCTTCAACCTCCTCTCCTTAGCCTCCACGTCCCAGAAACCTTTCATTTTCTCCCCCACAGTCTATTTAAACTCGGTCTCTGATTTCTTCGAGTTCTACTACTTCCATTCATCTCAGAACCCTTTTATCCCTCCTGAATTTGTGCCCTAACTCTTTTTCTGAACAAAATGACTAAGCTTTCATTTAAAGTGACCCATGTAGCCAACCGCGGCAAAGAACCAGAGCTCACTGAACCCACCATCATTCTGTACCCAGAAAGGAACATTTCTCTGCATCAGGACAAAGTGGTTCTGCCTCCATTTGTGAAGAAATCACTGGACAAACTTCGGTAGTTACTTTTCGCCACTGATGACCGTGAGTTGAACTTGAACTGGGTGGGAGAATTCCTATACCAAACGAGGAGGCTTCCCTAAGAGGAGGCACCTGATGTGGTCACAGTGAGGGGAAAACAAGTATAATTTTCCCCCCTGATGTCCAGAAAGTACTCCACCTTCCCTCTGTCACCAACTGTCCATACCAGGAGTATTTGGATAGTAGGGAGGTGCACAAATTTCAGAAGGATCTGAAGCAGACAGTAACCCTGGACAATCCCAACTACTACAAAGGGTCCCTCTGCAAGGGGAGCATGAAGGACATAGCCAGGTTCTGGGCACTGTTTGCCAACTCCAACATCACCCCCACCTCTCATAAAGCCTCTGCTAGCTGGGGACTTCAAGTTCAAATTTACTGCATCATCAAGCACATCCCTTTTGATGCAGTAACCCTCATCTACAACAGCTTGTAGAGGGACATAAGGAAGACTAAGGTCTTCCTCCCCTGCCTCATCACCAAACTCTGCAGGAGAGCTGGTGTAGAGGAACACCTAGATGACACCACGAAGGTGGCATCTATCCTTGATGCTAAGACCTGGAACGGTCTCAAAAGCACCTACATTGACACCACCCAACCTATTCCTGCCAATCTCAGACGTTCACCCACCAGAGATAGTGAGGAGGAAACACCTGTGGCCTCATTGAAAAAGACCACTCCTACAAAATCCTCCTCCTCTGGCCACGTTCCGGCAAGAAGAACCATCCCTCCTCCTACCAAGGTGAAGAAGGATACCCCTGTTGCTACTGATGGCAAACAAGGCAAGAAGAAATCTCCTGCCAAACCTCCCCCAAGAAAGGGGGAACGTTCAAGTCAGAGGATAAAGAGGGTCCTCAACAGCAATAGGCCAGAAGGAGCATCCTCTGCAAAGCCTATCACCCTCTCTGACAAGGAGGAGGAGAGTGAAGACAATGAGCTTTTAGCAAAAAGGCTGAAGGCTGGCAGAATGTCAGCAACCAAACCAGCTGCCAAGGAGACGTCTCCAAGCAACTCAGACTCTACATTTTCTGACATTCCGTCTCCACCACCTGCTCACTCTCCACCACCACAAATCACCCCACAACCCTCTCCTAGGCAACAATAAGGAGAGGGACAGAAAGACAAAGAAGCAGCATCTGTTGCAGAGACATCAGTGGCTGAGCAAGAGGCTCAGCCATAGAAGAAAAATGACAAAGGAAAAGGGATTCTCATAGAACCCCCTAAGAAGAAAGCAAAGACAACAGGCCCCAGGCAGATCAATCTGGGAGGTCCTCTGTCATTTCCTGTCATCCGTCCCGATACATCTGGGGACGAAGCTCTTGCCAGAGCTTTGGCAGAAGAAGAAGGGATAACAATTCCTCCACTGATGGAGGAACAAGCTGTGACCATGCCCTTATCATCCAGACCACCAGTGGATGAACCTAGCACAACACCCGTTGTGCCTTCTGCTGTTGGCAATAGCTAGTAGAAGAAGCAACCTACTTCCTCCCCTACTGCAGCAATCCCCATCGCAGCTAGAAGAAAATCCCAAATTGGGATTGCTGAGATCTTTGAAATGTTGGGGGAGAAATTAGAAAAATGGTTGCCAGCTAAGAAGTCCGTTCCCCAACCTGATATGACAAGCACTAATAAAGAGCTGAAAGCTCTAAGGGACGGACTGGCACAACTGTCCTCTGCCTTCAACACCTTTCAGGAACAGCAGAAGGAGGAGAGAGAACAACAACTTAGCACCATAAAAGCAGCCATCAAGGAAGCCAGAGTTGCATCCTATAAATCAACACTCCAAGTAGTCCAAGGAGAAATCGCTAAAGCAGCTAACTCCCTAATCCTTTCCAACTTTCTGCGCAACCACACAGCAGAGCTCTTACTCAACAGGCTCGTCTCCAAACAAGCTGAAAAACGTAAGGAATCCAAAAAAGCCATCAGGGCCTTTGGAACATATCTGGAGAAGAGAATCTATGAGTTGGAAATGAGACTGCTGGATGTTGAATAACAAGTCATCCATTTTTGCACTGGCAGAACCATGATGAGGTCCACCATCAACTCCCTGGTTGCAATCATCAGCGATCTACTGAAGGATGCTGGAAAATGGCTCCCTGTAAATGAAGTCCACAGATTGCAAGACCTGCTCAGGAGGAGACCATTAACCCAGGAGGAGATTGATGAAGCCAAGGAAGCTGAAGCTGCAAAGAGGAACCCTTGGGACAGGAGACCTCCACAATGAAAAGGAGAAACCCTCCTATTTATCTTAGCTTAGTTGTTTTCAATTCTGTTTTTAATTTAGTTCCTTTCCGTTCCCTTGTAATTAATCTTTTTTGCAATGAAAAAGACTTTTTTTTATCAAACTGTTTGGTATATGCAAGCATTTCAGTTATAGTATTAAGACTGTCCAATTCTTTTGGATTAACTAACATACATGAAACACAAAGTCACTGACTAATCATGCTTGTTCTTTCTCTGAGTACTTGAAAATGTAAACAGAGCAGGGAATTTAATCCTCAGATTTTTGAAAGAAGCTGATCTGTGTGAACTCAAACTAGTAAGGAACGGAAAAATGTCAAACACCTACTTCTGAGAGCGTTCTTGAGGTGTAACCACAATGAAACTTCTCAGCTTGCCTTAATGTTGTAAGTACTGTTGAAGACAGATGAATTCTGCTGTCAAGGATCAAAACAGAATCACACACTCACCTCACCTCCATCATACACCATCTGGTCAATCAGAAAGAGCAAGGAACGTACTCAACAATGAACAAAAAAAGGACAGAAGAAAAAAAAGAAAAAAAAGGGGAACATCCATTCAAAAGAATTCAAGAAAAACCAGAAAACCTTCCTCCAAAGGGGGAAAAAGGTTCAAGAAAAGGTGTTCCCTCAAAACAGAAAAAGTCCAAGTTCAAAGACACAAAAGCTAAACGTTCCTTGATCCCACAAATTAGACCACCACTTCTTCCACATTTCCATACACTTACCCATCAAAGAATCCTTGGAATGGAAGACAGCTGTACTTCATAGGAACGCAGCAGAAAGGCAAGTTCTGAAGAATGACATCCAGGAATGGACAGAGCAAACACCAACCCATGAGTGACAGTGAGACAAAAGATTCGCAACCCTCTCTTATCTGGGGACAGAATCCTCTTACTGTTTACTATGGAGAGTAGTTCATTTTCTGAAAAGTTCATGGTTGCTCACTGGCTCAAGTTCCTTTCTGTTATACTATTCTTTTAAATTGGGCAGACCAATACAATATTTCTGAGTTGTTTGAGGACAACCAACAGTTTAGTTTTGGGGTGTTTGATGGGACGTAAATTCGTCCCCATCTGAGCCCATTTTGATGGAAAAATACCATACGTTCCCTCATCTGATGAGCAACTTCAGCATGAAAATCACTTATTTTACACATTTGTGACAAAAAAACAGTGGGGGAATGGATTGTAACGTATTCCTTTAAAATATATTAAAAGGGGAACGGACTGAGACGCATTTAATGCACCTGCTCCATTCATTTAATGCTTCTGTACACTTTGCAGGTAATGTAGAGTTAAAGACTTCTATAAAGCAAGGCGGTGCACCAACTGAGCAGCTGGAAACACGAAGAGCAGAGAATCAAGAGTTCTCATTGGCTGAAAACAGAAGCAAAACATGGGAAGGTCTGCAAACAATGGCTAATCATCACCAAAACCTATTCCATTCAGCAATTCACGCAAGCTTCATACTCTGTTGCCACAGTCTCGTCCCCTCATTCAAGCAACTAGCTCCAAAGGAATTACAGTCTTGCCACTCCTCTTCCAGCTATAAATTGAACCACCCTCACACAAAAACATCATTGAATCCTGGAGGGCTTGCAGTCCGAAAGGAAGAGATCACTTAGTAGTAGTTAGTAATTTAGTTTAATTTTAAGTTGTAACTGTAGTTAAGTGACAACCCCTCTTCTCTTCTCTGTAAACAACCACCAAGACTCCTCACGAGCAAATACCCATCTTTCTCCATTTTCTATTTCTTTTTGTAAACTGTCTTTTAAATTAATATAAGTGTTTTTGTCTTCGTTCCAATCGTTATATCTTGAATGAATCTCGGGCCTATGTGATCTCAGTTGAGAATAATTATGTTTAAACTATCAGCCATGAGCTGAACTATCTGTGAAACGGGTAAACTGTGAAACTCTTAAAGAACTATTTTCAAAACTCTTGACCGAAGCTTTTTGTATTTCTTTGGCTAAGTAAGCTATATTCATTGTGCGCTAATGGAAATTGGGTACATACTGAGAAAGGAATTTCCATAAGGAAGGGATTTCAGATAGCTTAGCCATTGGGGAAGGTAGATGTCATGGCAAAAACGCTACTGGTCACCTTAGGAATAATGGGCCAACTCGTCCATTTTAAGGTTCTGAACTAAGTACCTGTTGGAGTCATGGGAGCCATAGGAATATGGAAACTTGTGAGCCATCTAGACCATGAGCTGAGGAATCAGAGTTGGCAGGCAAAGAAACTTGGACAAAGTCAAAAGGTGCTAAGTCTTGAGCAGAGAAAACACCCCCTTTAAGAGTGAAGCAGTGAATCCGTTCCTTCTGTTAAACTGTTTTAACCACCACCCTGTTGTCTCTTGATTATAGTTATTTCTGTTTTAGTAGTTTTATTTTATTTTATTTAGTACTTATAAAAACTCCAATGATTGTTATCTCACCTTCTTCTAAACAGGAAAGATCACATACATAACGCAGCGAGCAACTGTTTGCCATCAGATTGAACCTACTGTTCCCGAGGAACGTTGTCAAGACAGTAGGGAACGTTTGACCAGACAGTTCATTTACTAACTTTTATTCTCATTTTCACTCTTTATAAACAGTGATAAAACAATAATTAGCACTCTATCCTCGTGGAAACGATAACTTGGGCATTAATACTCCCTTTATTACTTGATGCGTGCACTTGCGCACTTGGGTTGGAACTAAGGGACGAATCTGTGTTCTGCAAGAACAGAGGAACGTCCACTATAAGAACTTATATTTTTCCACCATCAGCAAACCACCCAACAATTAACTTGGACACATTTTCTGTAAAGGTAATTTATGATATTCTCATTCAAAACCATCGACAATAATGGCCTACCATGTTCATGACCCATGTTTGGCTAAATTTGTGGAAGTGGGAAGGCATGAAAAGAGTCAAAATCCTAGTACGAATATTGAGTAACAAGAGAGGAAAGGAATTGTGAAATAATCCGTATATTGAATAGGTATAGGTATGTACAATATATAGAAAACCTAATGGGCTTAGCCCAAACTTAACCTAAATACTAATAAGGAAAATATATTTACAATAATATTTCCAACACTCATCCTCGAGCTGGAGCATATAAATCATAAGCACAAAGCTTGTTACATATATACTCAATTCGAGGACCCCTCAAAGACTTAGTAAATACATATGCTAATTGATCATTAGAGGGAACAAAACTAGTTATAACTTTGCCAACAAGAACCTTTTCTCGAACAAAATGACAATCTATCTCAATATGCTTGGTTCTTTCATGAAAAATTGGGTTAGAAGAAATATGTAGTGCTACTTGGTTGTCAAAAATGACAGTTGCTGGTCCAATGTCTCCAAGCTTGAGCTCTCTAAGAAGTTGCTTAAGCCAAATGAGCTAACATGTAGTAGTAGCCATGGAGCGATGTTATTCTTTATCACTAGATCAGGCAACTACATTTTGCTTCTTACTTTTCTAGGAAACCAACTTTCCTCCAACAAGAACGACATATCCAATAGTAGGTCTCATATCAGTAGGACAACCAGCCTAATTAGCATCAGTGTATCCAATAACTTTAATATGATCTTTATCTTTATATTCAAGGCCTTTTTCTAAAGATGTCGTGATATAATTGAGAATCTGAATAACAACATTCTAGTGTTCTTGACATGGAGAATTAAGAAATTGACTTACCACTCTAACTGCAAATGAAATGTTAGGCCGAGTAACTGTGAGGTAGTTTAGTTTTCCAACCAATCTTCTATACCTTTCGAGATCTGAAAAGATCTACATCTGATTTGGTATAAGATTAACATTTGGATCCATAGGAGTCTCAGCAGACTTAGAATTTAACAAGGCAGTCTCTTCAAGGATATCCAGAGCATATTTCCTCTGAGATATCTCAACACCATCTTTAGATTGGGCCACTTCAATTCCCAAGAAATATGAAGTTTCCTAAGATCCTTAGTCTGAAACTGATGACATAAATGTTGCTTCAACTGAGTAATCCCATGATTATCACTACATGTGATGACAATATCATCCACATACACCACCAGGTAGATAGACCCAGAAGATGAATGATGAAAAGAGAGAGAATGATCAATCTCACTCTGCGTCATACCGAATTATTGAACAACACTGCTAAATATGTCAAACCAAGCTCATGGAGATTTCTTGAGACTATATAAAGACTTGCGAAGACAGAAAACAAGACATGACTTCCCTGAGCAACAAATATAAGAGGTTGCTCTATATAAACTTCCTCCGCAAGATCACCATGAAGAAAAACATTCTTAACATCAAGTTGATAAAGAGGCCAGTGGCGTATAGCAGCCATGGCAATAAAGAGGCGAACATAAGACATTTTCGCCACAGGAAAAAATATGTCACCATAATCCAACCTAAACACCTGAGAAAAACTTTTTTCCACCAAGCGAGCTTTAAGGCGATCCACTTGACCATCAGGACCAACCATAACAGCATAAATCCAGCGGCAACCAACAACATATTTTCCAAACGAAAGAAGGACCAGATCCCAGATACCATTATGATGAAGGGCATTCATTTCATCAATCATAGCTTGTCTCCATCTAGAATGTGAAAGTGCTTCACCTGTAGTCTTAGGAATAGACACAGAAGACAAAAAGGAAAGACATGCATAATATGATGGAGAAAGACGAAGGTAACTAATATTAACTGTATACTTTGCAGGAGGGCGAGTATCACGTGTATCTTTACGAAGAACAATGAGACACTAGTTGAAGGTGGGATCAAAGCTGAAGGAGGAGATGCAATTGGATGTGAGCCCACAGAACATCTGGAAAACCATGTTGTAACTCATTAGGAGAATAGGTTACAGAAAGAGAGTCAGAAATATGGACTGGTAAAGGCGAAAGGTATTCAAAGGAGTCGCAGGGAAAGATGACTGAACATAATCAGTTCCCACAAGAGAAGTAGAGGAGCCAAAAGATGGAATTGATTCAAAGAAGGAAACATCTGCCGAGATTAAGTATCGGCATAAAGTCAGAGAGTAGCAACGATAACCTTTTTTGAGATCGAGGATAACCTAGAAAAATACATTTATTAGACTTAGGAGCTAGTTTATCCAAGCTTGGACCGAGATGATGAACAAAACATGTAAAACCAAACACATGAGGGGTCAAAGGATATAAAACTTGATGGGGAAACAAAATAGAGTAAGGTACCTTGTGATGAAGAACATATGAGGGCATGCGATTAATGAGATAGCATGCAATGAGAATAACATCACCCTAGAATTTGTAGGGAACATTGCCATCAATTAACAAAGCACGAGTAGTCTCAACAAGATGGCGGTTCTTGCGCTTGGCTACACCATTTTATTGGCGTGTATGAGGGCAATATTTTTGATGAAGAATGCCATGAGACAAAAATAATTGCTGAAACTGATGAGATAAATACTCACATGCATTATCACTACGAAAAGTACGAAAAGGAATACCAAATTGAGTTTTTATTTCATTATAAAATAATTGAAAAATAGAAAATAACTCAGAACAGATTTTCATTAGAAATAACCAAGTACTTCTGAAATAATCATCAATAAAAGTAACAAAATACTTAAACCCTAAAGTAGAAGGATGACGACTTGGTCCCCAAATATCAGAGTGGACCAAAAAAAGAGGACGAAGCTTAACGACTAAGATGACCTGGGAACATACTCATAGTATGTTTCCCAAACTGACAAGACTCACAATTTAAACTAGAAAGAGATGATAAATGTGAAACCATCTTCTGAAGCTTGACAAGACTTGGATGACCCAAACGAGCATGGACAGTGAGAGGGGAATCCACAGTAGAACAGGCTGAAGAAGAAGGAAACAATTGATAGAGGTCATGAGACTCACATCCTTTGGTAATCTCATTCCCTGAACTCCAATCCTGAAATATGATAGAAGTTTTAGTAAAAGAAACAACACAATAAATGGATCTTGGTAAATGACTAATAGAAAGTAAGTTAAAAGGAGAATTTGGAACATAAAGAACATGATCCAGAGATAAATGAGGTAACAGTAGAACCGTGTCGATCCCGCGGGATTGTACCAGAAATCCATTGGCCATAGTAAGAGTAGGAAAGAAACCAGTGGTACATAGAGAAGTGAATAAGGACTTGTTACCAGAAGCCCCAGAATCAAGAGTCCAAGGGCCTAGAGAATGTTACTGAGAGATCCCAGCAAACGAATTACTAGTGGGAGCAATGGAGACAGTAGGACCAGATGCTTGCTTCTCGGAGTAGCAAGTCACAAATTCATTAAGAAGAGCAGTAAGAGGTTGCGCTGTAGAAGGTAACCCTAGATCAACAACACTAGATAGAGCCTAAGCAACATGAGCACTCAGAGGAGGCTGAGGTGGCTTGCCATTGAGCTTCCAACAATGATCAACACTATGATTGGTCTTTTGACAATGAGTGCATAGTAGCTTTCCCTTAAAGGGTTTACGTCCATGACCATAACCCTGAGCAGCAAGAGCAGAGGAGTCAATGGTGTCAACCGAAGGTACATGGGTCATAGGAGGTGCTGATGATTTAGAGGGCTTAAACGGAATCCTAAGCAAGGTAGACATCATATAATTCAGTGTAGGAACTGTAGCAGAACCCAAAATTTTACCCCGATTGGAAGACAAATGGGAAGGTAAACCATATAAAATTAAGAACATAAAAAAGGTATTATATTGTTCCCGCTCCTTGGCAACCACTATTAAGGGGCAGAAGTTCATTGAGATCATGAAGCAAACTTTGAGCTTTTCCCAAATACACAGACATAGGACAATTGAAATTCCGAGGGGCGAAAGTAGTCATCAATTTATGACACACACCATAGACTCGTTGGGTGTCTTTAGTGTACAATGCCTATGCCTGAAACATTAGCTTTAATGAGACTGCATAATTGAGCATTAATCATCTTCTATCATGTGCGCTCATTATCCGCAATAGAGTTAGCCTTAGTGGTGAGATGAGAAGTGTAATTTTTCTCATCCAACCAAAGTCGCAGATCTGAAGACCAAGAATCATAGTTCGACCCATCCAATTTATCCGCACTTAGCCGAGCAAGGATATAATTGGAAAAAATAGTAGACTCCGACTTGGGAGCAGCCGGAGACCTAAAAACAAAAGAGGTAGGGAAATCCATAATCACCCAACAAAAGAAAAATCAGAAAATCAGAAAGACAGATCACAAAACTAACCAGTAGGGGTGGGATCTATGCATCAACAAAAAATGATGTTGAAACACCAAAACAGGACCAGATCTAAAACCGTCAAAATGAGACAAGAAGAACACAACAAGTCATGGCCGAAATGGAGCCTCCATGCATCGACCGACTAGAGACAAAAATGAACCTTGCATGTGCGCGTAGAGCGCGTGGGGAAGCAGTTGGAGACGCGACTGGTGCACAAGAGATTACGCTGCCGAGACGAGCACGCCAATAGGTGGATAGCCGAAAATGACGACTGGATGATGGCAGTCGACGACAGAGATGCAGGGAAAAGATGT
Source organism: Gastrolobium bilobum (assembly GCF_033153095.1). Lineage (NCBI taxonomy): Eukaryota > Viridiplantae > Streptophyta > Magnoliopsida > Fabales > Fabaceae > Gastrolobium > Gastrolobium bilobum. The sequence goes on along the minus strand of NW_026897839.1, from coordinate 27,472 downwards.
TCTAACATTTGATCGTGGAGAGAAAGGTCCAACAACGATGAAAATACAATATAAGAAGGAAAGATACATCCGAAAACTGACAAGAAGACAATATCCAGAAAAATTTGAAAAGACGATGAACAATAGGTTCACCGAAAAAGAAAACGGATCAAGGTTCCTCTCGTTAGGCTCTAAATACTATATTGAATAACAAGAGACGAAAGGAATTGTGAAATAATCTGTATATTGAATAAGTACAGGTGTGTACAATATATAGAAAACCTAATGGGCTTATTCCAGACTTAACGTAAATACTAATAAGGAAAATATATTTACAATATTATTTTCAACAATAGAAGATGATGCATTGGCGGTTGCAAACTAATTAAAGCATAGCCTGCAAAGAGGAGCATAGAAGACGCGATGTGTCTCATTTGTCAAGGTAGTGCTGAAACCATCCTCCATGTGATGTGTAACTGCCCAATGGTGTTTAACCTATGGTGTAGCCTCAACTTCTTCTCGCTATACCTCATAGACTTAATCAAAATGAACGACAAGCATGGAAAAAATAAAATACAAAATGTTCTATGGCGAACTACCTTCTACTTGACACGCTGGCAAGCCTGACAATGGAGGAACAATTACGTACACGATAATTGAAACATGAGCTTATGAGGCAAAGCACTGCTTTACGAAGGCGCCCCACTACTTGAACATTTCAATCACTTGGAATCGTCCGCATGAGAACTGGATCAAAATCAACATTGACGGTGCGTGAAAGGGTAATCCTAGATTGACTGCTTATGGTGGTATTTGTAGGGGACACAAGGATCAATTGTTGGGGGTGTTTTAATTTCCAACAGGATTGATAGTTGTTCATCGTTTATGGCAGAGTTATTGGGACTTCTTAAGGGACTTGAGTACAGTTGGAGCAATGAATCCACAATATGATCCTAGAACGTGATTATAGCTCACTAATCAAAGTGCTTACCAAACTCGGTAACACAACTCGCAAGACGCATATGATGTCTTGAATACAGGAAACACTCAATAAGAACTGGAGAGTTAGAGTGATCCACACATTTAGAGATGGAATTTAAATCACTGTGCAGATTTGATTGCAAACTTCGAACTTAGCCACTAGGATCAAGACACCACAGCCTCTTCGCGCATTAGATTACTGTATTTAGCTGACCTTTCCTTCGTGAATAGGCCTCGTATTGTTAGGGTATGATAAATGTTTGTAGCTTTTTCTACTTGTTTTGTTGTTGGGATCACCCCTTATTAACATTAACAACATCTTTATCTCAAACTTTTTTTTTTGGTAAATACTTTATCTCAAACTTTAGCAGTGAGGAGTAGATGAAACCAAATGACAAGCAAAAAAAGATGGAAGAAGTTCAAAAAGCCCAAATGATTTTTCTTTAAATCACTTACATTCCTATATTTTTTTATTCACTTATTATCCTGTGATTTTTTTCCATCCAAATTCATGCTTAAAATCGCTAAAAACTAAAGTAATTTGCTTATATTAACCTTATAAGAAAAATAAAATAGACTTATGAAAAAAGAAATAAAAATAAAAAAGAAATAAAACCAAATATATTAGAAACTTACAATACTTATAGAAAAGACTAAAAGTAAAAAATGAAAATAGAAGGAAAAATAATCAAATATGTCTAAATCAAAAAGGAAAAAATAGACTGAGGACAAAAAAAGTAGAAAAAATAAGATTAATTATGTTGGAAACTTATAAAAGTAGTAGAAAAGACTAAAAGTAAAAAAATTAAAAATAGTCTAAAACAATAAACTCCAGACAAAAAAGAAATAGAAGAAAAGAATAACACCAAATATATCTAAATAAAAAAGTCAAAAAAATAACACCAAATATTTTGAAAATTTACAACACTGATTTCTTTTCCTTTTATTTCTTTTTTGTCTTATTTTTCTTCTATTTCTTTTAGCAGTGATAGAAAAGACTAAAACCGAAAAAATAAAAATATAAGAAAACAAATATAAAACATATCTAAATCAAAAAAAGAAAAAGAAAACTAAATATATGGGAAACTTACATATTTCTTTCATTTTTTTAAATTTTATTCTTTCATGTAACTATTGTAAGTTTTTAACATTTTTTATTTTTTTAACCTTAATGTATTTTCTTCTTTATGATTTAGACATATTTGGTCTTCTTTTCTTCTATTCTTTTTTTTTTCTATTAGTCTTTTTTTGTAGGTGTTGTATGTTATCAACATATTTGGTGTTGTATCCTTAAGGATGGTCTTGGATGAAAAAAATCATAGGTGTTATGTCCTAAAGACAGAGATGTCTATCCCAAAGGACTAGTAAGTTTATCTTGGATCTAGGTGATCTCTAAGGTATATATGAATTAGATACCCTAGAGGATGACAGATCACAGTGCATAAGTGAGAGAAAAACAACTTTTGCCAAAGGGGTGGTGTGTATGCACAGTGACAACATAACAGTAAATAAAGAGAATCGTTATATCTGTAGGCTTTACCTCTTATTTATAAAATTTATGTATGGATATTGGAATATAGACCTTTTGTGCTTCTTGTAGCAGCCCAAGCCTAAATCTAATGTTGTCATATTAGGATTAATATCTTTGATTAATATTCTCCTTTGATTATATCAGATTCGTATTTTGACTGCCCCTTATTGGGCCATATACTAAATAAGCCTCATATCTGAGTCCATAACAATTGCCCTCCAGCCAGGCAGTTTTGATATCCGAGCTATCGGGGTGTATATAAATTTCTAATTTTCGAAGTAACCAGGATTTCCCTTGGGAATTACCTGAGTTCATTGTATTACGTTCAGTTGAAGAAATAATTAATATGTTTTCAAGTCGGGTAGATTGAATATTCAATCTTTATCAGAAAGATAATTCAATATTCCATTTCTATTTCTTCTAATCTATGTTATAACCAGTAAGGTTATTCCTGATCATAAATTTCCCTTAACTTGGATTAGTATATTGCAACCAGATTATTTATCAATTCATAATCTCAATTGCATTCCTTGTTAACCTCAGTTCTTAGTCCTTACATCATTTCTTATGTTTTGGCTATAAACAAGCCGAGTTTGTCTTGAAGATGTTAATTCTTATCCCTAAAATTGTACATCCGAGATGAGAATTTTATATTTCTCAAGTAATAATAATAACTTTATACGTGACATCTTCTGGCTATCATAACGTGTTGTAGTAAACTTGTGCCATCTTTGCATTTCATTCACATTTAATGCGTCCATCTCTGCATATATGTAATCATTATTTCAGGGGTGAATTGGCATTTATGCCCTTGACCATTTCTATTCGAAACTTTTTACATTTTGCTATATATATTCCTCCTATTTTTCCACTTAAAGATTGATATCTCATTTGTATTTTTGAGAGGTTTTCACTTTACTCTCGTCTTCCCTTTCTGAAACATAAAAGTTCTGGCAAGTTTCCTTCTTCATTTGGAAAGCCTTTTGATCTCCATATATCTCTTGTCCAGATATCTCCATTTACGCTTCAAATCTTTCTTCTTTAGGCTTATTTTGAGCGTTTGAAGTAATTTGTGTTGTATCTTCACGTTTAATCTCTTTGCATATTTCTGGTCTTCACCTTGAATCCCTCTGCATATTTCTCGGTAGTTGTCAGATTTGTTTGAATATTTTTGAATTTCTGTAGTATTTCTAACATTTCGGAGTGAACACATCATATTTCTCTTTCCCCCCTACAAAACACTCTGAGTGTTATTGTGCCTTCTTTTGACGATGAAAAAGAAGAAAAAAACCTTTTCTCATTCTGACCGTGATGATACGGCAAAGGATGATGAAGCTGGATTTCTTCAAAGAATTCTTCCTGGACCCCTGTTTTGGCTTTTTGGTGTACCACGAACCAAGGAGGAAAAATAAGAAGCATTGCTTAAGGGTTATCGTAGTGGAGGTAGTAGAAAAAGATTTGAGTTGTCTAATTTTAAGAGCCGAGGTCGAGGTCGTTTTATTAGAAACACTCAATTTCCCATTATTTTCCAAGAATTAGATCAAATCCTTCTCAGATAGTTTGCCATCAAACCTCGGATGTAGCAACTTCTTCACAAGTTTGCGCTCCAAAATCTTCAATATCTAAATCGATTAACCCCCTGTTACTCTTATGTCTTCTTGAGTTATAAGCTTATAGAAAGAGGTTGCGACTCTTTAGCCGAGTCTGCTTTGTCAAGTTGTCGTTATAGGATTTTTTTGCAATCAAAATCGGCACCAGGTGATGTAAATCATCCGATTTTGATATCGAATAAATCTTTAAGTTTATCAACTAGTGACTCTTCAACTAGTAGCTCTTTTGATTCAGGTATGTCAATCAATTTTTTCTAATTTTGACTTTCCACATTTTCGGTATTTATGGGGTCATCTTCTACAGAAATTTTAGAGGAATCTGACTCTGCTGAGTCGGATTCTGAACGTCCTCCTGCCGCTTTAATATCCCAGTATCCTTGGGTCACATATGAAATATTAAATACTTTGTCTGAAATAAGTGTGGAGGACGTAGACGAGCTTAATGTCGGCAAATTGGAAGATTACGACATTATTCCTCCCAATGAAAAATAAGCCAGTCTAGTTTGGGAGGAACTCGGATGAGCCTTCTTTTTTCTTTTTCAACTAAGATTTGATCATGAAAATCGGTCTTCGATTTCCCTTATCCGAATTTCAAATTAGTGTCTTGAATCACCTTGATATTGCTCCTACTCAACTTCACCCCAATAGTTGGGGTTTTGTCAAAGCTTTCGAGCGTTACTGTGCATATTTAACTTTACCTTGTACAATTCCACTCTTCTTTTACTTTCTCTCAGCCGTTACTTCTCGTACTATTCATGAGCCTCCTGAAAGAAATGGTTGAATTAATATCTGAGGTCATCCATCTAGAAAACTGTTTAATATCTACTCCAACTCTTTTAAGATCATTAAAGATGGGTATTTTAAAGTTCCTGCCCAAATCGGAAAACAACCCTGGTTCTTTGCTCCCCTAAAGCTGAAGAGGTTTTGGGAAAATTCCCACTATATTGGTCCTCTGACGATCATGATTTTAGTCCCTCCAGCTATCGTTTCAAAGAAACGAAACTGCCGGATATTGAAATTAATGTGGCTCTATCATTGCTTGCATATGTGGAGAAGCATGGCCATGCTAGCATAACATCATTTATTTTCAAATCTCAAGTCGATTTAGATTTGGAAATGAGTATGATTTCTCTACTATTTTTTAATATTTGTAATGAAGAAATCTAATTTCTTATCTAATTTTCTTGTCTTTAGAGTCATTTCTGATTTTTGAACATTTCGACTTGATTAGAGTCATTATGACAAATCACATCTTTATCTCGGATTAGTATATTGATGCATCATAATTTCAAGGATAAATCTCAATGAAAATTTCCTCATTTATTCAAATTGAAACTATTGATTACATGATTTTGTCGATATAGTCGACTTTAGACAATCCCTATAAAGCAAAAAAAATTCGCCTAGAAATTGAAAAAATATTTAAAATAGCCTTTCTATAGAACTCGGATCTTATCTGTAATATATTTTTAGTTTATCCGCGTTCCATGTTCTCTTGATTGGCTTCTCTTCTAGAGTCTCTAGAATATAAGCTCTTTTAACGAGTTTCTCTCTTACCCGGTAAGGGCCTTCCGAGTTTGCAGCTAACTTTCAATCTCTAGCATTCTTGTTTCCAATATCTGCTATTCGAAGTACCAAATCATCTTTTTCAAACGATCTTAGTCTTACTTTCCTATTGTATCTAATTGCTATCAATTGCTTGGTTGCCACATCTTGGCAATGAGCCATGATTCTGACTTCATCTATTAGATCTAACTCTATCTATTGGATCTAACTCTACTGCCAAAGCTTCGCTATTATATTTTTCTTTCTCTTCAAGAGACTTCATTCTCCTCCAAGATGGCTCTCCTATTTCAACTGAGATTATAGCCTCACATCAATAAGTAAGTAAGAATGGGGTCTTTCCGGTTGCTGTTTGAATGCTTGTTTTGTATCCCCACAAAACAAAATATAGTTATTGAACCTAACTTTCTTTAGTATCATCCATCCGTTTCCTAATTCCATCCACAATTATTTTATTAGCAGCTTTAGCTTGCCCATTTGATTGGGGATGCTCAAAAATTGCGAAGTGATGTTGAATCTTGAAATCATTCATCAATTCTTGGAACCTCTTATCAGTAAACTAGGTTCCATTATTTGTCACTATCTCAATTTGAATTCCAAATCTGGAAATGATACTTCTTTCAAAGAATCTTTGAACTTTAGCCGAGGTAATAGTAGTGACAGGTTCAGCTTCTATACATTTTATGAAATAATCAACAACTACAATCAACCATTGTAACTACCATTCAGCCACTTTAAATGGTCCCAGCAAATCCATTTCCCTTTTTTAGAATGGCCATGGAGCCAAGATATATTTCAATTCTTCACAAGGAGAAAATATCGTCTTGGCATGCTTTTGAAAACTTGCATTTCTTTACATGATCTTTTGCATCAATTTTCATAGTTGGCCGATAATACCCTGCTCGAAGAGCTTTTTGAGCTAGGGCTTTGGCACCCATATGTTGACTATTAATTCCTTCATGTATCTCGGCCAAGACATACTCGGCTTCTTCCGAGTTAAAGCACTTCAATACTGGAGAATGCAAACCTTTTTTGTATAATCGATCATCTACCACCGTATACATGGTTGCGTCTCAGATTAATTTCTTGGCATCGTTGAATCATCTTGCAATATTCATCTTTCCAAATAAGCAATGATTGGACGCCTCCAATCTTCAGACAATGTAATAACCATCTCACAACTCGGCTCAGCTATACTTTGTTGAATAACGACTCTATGATTACTCGGGTTCTTGGTACTTGCTAATTTAGACAAAATACCAGCTTTATATTCTTTCCCTGTGGAATATGAGTGATTTGTAACCTCATCAAACTCAAATATAATCTCTTTTACTCTACTCAAATATTTCATCAACAAAGGACCCTTGGCTTGATACTTTTCTTCAATTTGTGAAGTAATAAGTTACGAATCGCTTAAAACTTTAACTTTTTAGCTCCATGCTCCTTGGCTTGCATTAACCTAGCTATCAAAGCCTCATATTCTGCCTGATTATTTGAAGTTCAAAAATTCAATTGAAGAGAGTGTTATATTGAGACCCCTTATGGACTTTCAACTATGATTCCAGCTCCACTCCCTTTAGTATTTGATGAACCATCAATATAAAATTTCCACATATCATCTATCTTGTCATTCCCTTTAAGAGACGGGGCAAGCTCCATTATCAAGTCAGCTAGCGCTTAAGATTTGATTGCATGCCGAGCTTCATAAGTGATATCAGATTCAGAGAGCTCAATTGCCCAGTTAGTCATCCTTCCAGCCAAATCCGGCTTATGCAACACTTGTCGTATTGATTGATCGGTTCTGACGTACTTTGATGTCCTTGAAAGTATGGACAGAGTCTCCTTGCCGTAGTAACTAAAGTGAATGCTACCTTCTCCAATTTTTGATATCTCAATTCAGGACCTTGAATAGCCCTACTTAAAAAAAAATTGGCTCTTGACCTTTTTCTCCTTCTCGTTCCATCACAACACTTATCGATTTTCTCCAACAACTAAATATAGACCCAAGATAAATCTTGGGTTTAGGTTTGATAAAACTGGTGGTTCAGATAAGCATCTTTTCACTTTTTCATATGCATCTTCACACTCTGAGTTCCATCCGAGTTCAACTTCTTCTTTTAACAACTTGAAAAGTGGGAGTGCTTTTTTAGCCGACTTTGGCAAGAATCTAGTCAAGGCAGCTAATCTACCTGTTAATTGTTGAACTTTTTTTTTATTTATAGGAGCTTTCATGTCTAGCAACACTTTACATTTGTCCGGGTTTGCTTCAATCCCCCTATGGGTTAAAATAAACCCTAAAATTTCCTAGCCGGGACTCCAAAAGTGCATTTAATCGGGTTTAACTAAATGCGATGAGCTCTCAACTTCTCAAAAGTTTGGTTCAAATCCTGAACATGACTTGCAAGATCTGTTGACTTGACAATCATATCATCTATATAAAATTCCACATTCTTGCCGAGTTGATCTTCAAATACTAAGTTTATCATCCTTTGATATGTAGCCCCTAAATTTTTCAACTCAAAAGGCATTACATTATATCAGTAATTGACCTTTTCAACAATGAAGGTTGTCTTCTCTTGATCTTCTGGATACATTGGTATCTGATTATAGGCGGAATGCACATCCATAAAGGATAGCAATTAGAACTTGGAAGAGTTATCCTCAAGCTGATCTATATTGAGCATTGGATATGAATCCTTAGGACACACTTTATTGAGATCAGTGTAATCTGTACAGACTCTCCACTTCCTATTAGGCTTCTTTACCATAACCATATTGGCTAGCCACGTAGTGTATTGAATCTCCCTTATGAAATCGACATCCAAAAGCTCCTTTACATGTTCATCTAAAACCTGCCTTCTTTCCGGCCCTATCTTTCTTTTCTTCCGGTCAACCAGAGTTGATCCGAGATATATTGCCAGCTTATGACAGCAAAATTTGGGATCAATCCCAGGAATCTTAGATGACTTCCATGCAAAAATATCCTTGTTCTTCTTCAAGAATTCTATTAACCCGACATTTACATCCTAGTTAATAGTTTTACCAATTTTAGTAAATTATCCAGGCTCATTGCCTAAGATAAGATCTTCCAATTCACCATTTAGTTCTGGTCTTGAAATGACAGCTTCTTCTCTCATATCCAACTTTATCCCCTGACTTACTTGGATGGCAAGAGATCTCCTGCTTTCCGACTTTATCCCCTGGACGAATCCAGGGTGGAGATAAATGTCCCTCTTCATTTTCTTTAACAGCTTCAAAGTAACATTCTCTTTATGTTTTTTGGTTTCCCTGGACGGTGATGATTTTATTCTTGTTGTTCACTGCAACACCCCGTGTGCAGCCGGTGTATTATCATACATATGGTAAATCAAAACCTGCTTAATTAATTAAAACATTGTGCGGAAGCTTACTAATTCAATTATGAATATATCCTGTGCAATTATCTCAATATTAAACCTCAATATATAAAAAGAAACTTCAGTACTGAACCTGTATGCAATGCCAGCTCATGTAGCGTATAACCTCAAATAATATAAAAATACCAAGTCATAGTACTACATTAAGTAGCCATGACAATGTACTGATACATTATTACATAACTCAAGTCTCAACTTAAAATACTATCTCAAGTGGCAGGGACAATCCCCCTGCTCACACAAATATAAATAACCAAGTTTGATTAAAAATGTAACAACATCAAGTCTAAGCATAAGTCATATACATAATACAAAGTAAATCTCCATGCAAGCATACTATCAACTAAATATCTCTGGCCTTTTGCCTCTAGGGTCCTCCACATAACTATCTGAACCTGAAAATGTGCCCCTAAGGGGTGAGATTTCTAAAAAGAAACCTCAGTAAGACAAGGGATCCTCAAGGACTTTTTCGCCCCAAGCTCACTTACAGGTATATAATAAATTCAAAACAGATAAAATGCATGGGCATATTGTAACAGTTCATTCAATCAGGAATACTCATTATTCCACAGTAATATCTCCACAATAATAACTCAACAACAACAATAATATTTCATGTATGTGATGTATGCATATGTGGTTCGACTGGCCAGGGAACAAGATAGGGTTTATCCACGTCTGCTACCTACCAAACATGAGGGATGCTGCCTCATGCCTTGCACACCAGGCTTGTTGCCTGATCGTACAAGTACTAACATCACATCCATACATTACATCAACAGACATATCCATAATCTCAGGAAAATATTAGTATATAAATCATTTTCACCAGAGCCTACCATGCATATAAACCACCCTCCCATGGAGGTTGGTGGAACAAACAGAGGAACAATCCGAGGACTAGAAGCTTACATGTATCCATATGCCCCTCTGACTCGAACTCGGTATCACAAGGGTCGACACCACAAATACAATCCAATGCACTCACAAATCTGGTTCAATGACCATCATAGTATCAATATACAAATTATAAAATTCCAAGGCAATCAGATATTATTTTCTTTTCTTTTTTTAATTCGAACCTGGAGATCCTTTCTAAGACATACCATTTAACATATGGGCAAACATTCTCTTATGTTGCAGTTTATATATATCTTCTGCCATAGAGACAATTACATAGGGGACCCATCACCATTAAAAATAAAGAAATAAAGAAAAACTTGAAAAAAAAATTAGTGTGGCAACATGAGATGATTTCTCAGCAGTGACATGAGAAAATCATCTCCCATATATTATATATTATATATAAATAAATATATATATATACGTTTTCCAACCAGATTTATAACAGTAAGCATATATATATTTTGGACATCGTGGATCCAGAAAATGCATTATCCACATTGACTAACAGTGACCGATTTCATGCAGAAAAGGTGCAGAATTTTATTTTGAATTCACACAAACCAATAAAACCAAAGTGACCCAACAAATGGCCATATGTACAGAGAAGGTAGCGTGCGAATTATTTTTAAATTAACATGGGTTCTGAATCAACAGTAACATATAACAAGGATTATAATCAAAATTATGGATTTACAAAGGGGATAGTTAAGTTTACCTTGGATCCTTTTGAGAACAGAAAAATGGAAGCTTTAGAGTTGGAGAAAGCACCCAAATCCTTCAACAATGAGTTCTCTTTCAACAAGACTAGAGCTTTAATGGTTGGGTGATGTTTCAATGGAGGAGAGGAGGAGAAAAATGAAAACTTTGGAGGCCTTCCAAGAGAGAAAGCTCAGACACCAAGAAAACTCCAAATGGAAGCCACACTCAGCAGTTGAGTTTCTTAAATATTGATTCCCTTTTTATTTATATTGTCACTTAAGTTAAACTAACAGTATTAGTTTAATTAGTTTTTCTCTTCGTTTAACTCTAAAATTTTAGATTCTTGACCTAGATATTTTTCTAGAAATTTACATATTTTTATTTTATTTTTCTGAGGTACTTTATCGGTATGCGTTTTTATCACACAATAGTATTAGTTCTCATAGCTCCGTTCTTTGTTTGTCTCTGAAATTCTGTATTATTAGCTTAGATACTTTTCTAAGAATATTCATATTTTTATTTCCATTTTTCAGGTCACTTTTTCTATACGCATTTATACTGCACGGTACCCAGCAGTTACACTTTTCTACAGGTAAATGGTTCTGCATTAATTATTCTGATCTTTCTATAATTATCTAAGGTAAATTATGGGACTATTTATTTAATCTCATCACTTTATTATTTTATTTCCTAATTTAGCGGTGTGGGTATTACATTCACCATCTTCAGTTTTCGATACTTAGCAGAGACGAGCATATCCCACTTATGAATAATTGGCCTCCCCAAGATTACATTGTATAGAGAGGGGAAGTCGGCTACAGTATTCTTCTGGTACCACATCTTTCGAGTCTTCTTTCCTGAAATATAATAAAGGAGGCTCTGGTTTACTGTGATCTTCCTTAAATTTTGGTTGATCCCTAACCGAAAACACTTTCTTAAGATATTTCCTTCTTGCACTTACTGCAACTCCTCCACCACCTAGAGCTCCACTGATAACATTACAGTCGAACTCGGCTTTAGGAAATTCATCGTCATTGGTTTTTTCCTTCTTTCCTTTATCCTCCTTCTTCTTTTCAGGAACCGGACTCTTGCTTTTGCTTCGACCTCTGAATTTGCGCTAACTGTTCTTCCATCCTTGAGTCTTGATTACATATTGATGCAGCTTTCCATCTCTGATGAATTTCTCAATAGCATCCTTAAGATCCATTGTGGAATGCATAAAATCTTGATTGATCTAGACTTTCTTTGTGAAACACAGGTTGAGGTCGTTTTACTTTCTTCATCTCGGTCATAGCTACATCCCTCCAGATTTGAGACCGTGGTACATTTAGAGGTGTATACTTCTCATATCTCCCTACTTCCTCAAAAATCTTATTTATTATTTGCTACACGCTCTTTTTATCTTGGAGATGGACTCTTCTTTCTTGAACTTCGACCATGATTATCTTTTCCTGAAACATTTGTTATCTCCACCTGCTTAAGCTGCAAATATTTCTTTGACCGAGCTCTAAATTCTTCTAGCGTTCTCACTGGGTGTATACATATTGACTTCGCTAGCTGAGATGAACCATCCAAGCCAGCTACAATCAAATGAACATGCACATTCTGTTGTAATAATGGGACTTGTAATGCTGCATCCTTAAAACGATTGAGATATTTTTGGAGAGTCTCTCCAGATTGCTGTATGATCTTGCCAAACTCAAATTCGGATTTCGGATGCTTCTTGCTTGTTGCAAAGTTCAATAAAAACTTCTCTCTAAAATCTTCAAAGGATCCAATCAAATTTGTAGGTAGAGTTGAGAACTATGTCTGCACTGCTCCAGTCAGAGTTGTAGCAAATATCTAGGAAATGATGGGCTCGTCAATTCCTCTTAGATAAATATCAGTATCAAATGTATGAGTACGGACTTAAGGATCCTGGCTTCAATCATATTTTGGCAAATGCGCTGAGTCAAACTCCTCAGGGAACTGAGCACTAACAATCTCATTAGTGAAAAGACTATTATTATATTGTCCCCTACTATATTTTCTTCTATACGCACCAGCTTCAATACGAGCTTGAGTTTGATCCTGGTTATATCGAAACTGGACATCCCAGATGAGATATATCTCACCCCGATTGTGCTCCATATGCCTTCTTATTCTAGCATTCAGGTTACGAACTATCATATTTGCATTGCGATAATTATCATCTAGGCCACGATCTTCATTACTTCTAATCCAGACCTAATTATTAGCATTTGAATTTTGGCCAGTGTTAGCCATACCTCGTCCTTCAGTAACTCTAACCCAGACTTGATTATCAAGGTTATGATCTGTATTAATCCGAACATGATTATCTTGATTATGGTCCATATTAACCCCGACCTGATTATTCTGATTATTATCTACATTAATACGGATATGATTACTTGTACTATCGGCATTCTTGAGCTCATTAGCATTTTCACAATGATGAGCCTCCCTATGCCTTTCTCTTATATAATTCTCTTCATCTTAGATTTGGCTTCCAACATGTTCCATATTTCTTAATTGCATTACACGCTCTTCCAGCTCCTGCATTCTTCGAATATCCTCTTGTCTTTGGATATTATTATGGTGCTCCATTTCCTCCTACATCCTTCGAATATCTTCTTTCCTTTGAAGGTTAGTGTGATGTTCCATCTCCTCTATCCGCCTAAGAATAGCATCAAAAGTCGTTTGAACAAGACAGACATCTGGATCTGGGGGTTGAGGTTGTACGACTTCTTGATTTCGAGGATTTTCCATAGGTGCTGGAGTAAAGGCCGTGTCCGAGACATCATCACTTACATGTACTGCACCATAATCAGGTGACGCCTAATGTTCAGGCTAATTTTGTGGTTGATCCACCTCCTCCAAAATAGGATTCGATGGTAGATTCGGTTGTGGCGGCAATTGGCTGCTACTCCTTGTATGAACCATCATTCTTGATCGTGGGAATAATAATTTATCACTTTCCCACAGACGGCGCCAATGTTTTGTTCTGAACACAGAGATGTCTAGCCAAAAGAACTAGTGAGTTTATCTTGGATCTAGGCGCTCTCTCTAAGGTATCTATGAATTAGATATCCTTAAGTATGGCAAATCACTGTGCACAAGTGAGGAAAATGAATTTTGCCAAAGGAGTGGTGTGTGTGCATAGTGACAACATAACAATAAAAAGAGAGAATCCTCAAACCTGTAGGTTTAACTTCTTATTTATAGAATTTAACTATGGGAATTAGAATTACGACCTTTTGTGCTTCTGGTAGCAGCCCAAGCCCAATTTTGATGTTGTCGTATTAGGATTGATATCTTTGATTAATATTCTCATTTCATTATATCAGATTCATATTTGGATTGTTCTTATTGGGCCATATACTAAATGAGTCTCATATATAAGTTCATAACAATAGGGGAGATAAGTAATAAAAAAGAGTAAACAGGTGTAAGTGATTCAAAGCAAAACCATAGAGAGGTTTTTGAACCTTTTCCCAAAAAGATTGAGAGGAAGAGAAGAGATAAAGAATAAAAAAATAGGAATTAAAATTTTGAAAAGAAAAATAATAAAAAATAGAAGGAAAATAAGTAAAAATAAAAATAAAGAAAAATTTAAAGATATAATGAAATAAGAAAAAAAAGAGATAAAGAAAAAAAAATTAAATGTAACAAAAAAAAGAAATAAATAAAGAAAATAGAGAGGAAAAGGATTAAAAAGGGACTACCTGGAACATAGGAAGAAAAACATATCTAACCCTCCTTAATACTAATAGTTTTCTTCCAATCCGTCCTAAGACACCGTTTGTCAATCTATTTCTCGCTCTAATAAGTCTTATTTTACTAAATTCCCCCAAATAAGATTCAACCAACCTCTTTTTCTCTGTGTCAAGTTCGTGATAACAAACTTTTATTCTCACAAGAGCATCTAGGGAACTTCGAATATGTGCCCTAACGACCTCAATCTATGTTCTCTCATTTTTTCAACCAGTGGTACTACTCATACCTTTCGACGAATATCTTTATTTCTTATATTATCTATCCCTGTTTGACCATATATACAAGTTAACATCCCCATACTCGGTACTCCCTATGCTCAGGTTGCCTGTGTGCTGACCACCATTTAACTACATATAACATTGCAAGTTTTACTGCTATTCTATAGAACTTTCCTTTTAGCTTAAGAGAAATCTTGCAATCACACAAAAACACATATGCATTACATCATTTCATCCACCTTGCTCTGATTTTATGGTTTACATCCTCATCAATATCTACACTCTTTTGCAAAATTCATCACAAATATCTAAAAAAATCTTTCTTGAATACCTTTTGTCCAGTAAAATGCATAGAATCTTGATCTCCATCTCTTTCCAGAGCAAACTCACACTTCATATACTCAATCTTTCTCCGAATTAGCATAAATCTCTTAGACTCCAACGAGTTTCTCCATAATTCTATTTACATCAACTTTAGTTTCATCAATAAGCACAATATCATCTGCAAATAAAATATAACATGACACTTCATTTTGAATATCTTTTGTTAGTTTATCCATAACTAGAGTAATAAGATAAGGACTCAAAGCAGAGCCTTGGTATACACCAACTATGATAGGAAAATGTAACGCCCGACTGCCAAGAATCAATGACTATCCCCACATACTAACACGAGACTTTTCAGTGTGCTTTTTCCTCACTTGCACACTTCTTGGGAAAACTTCCCAGGAGGTCACCCATCCCAGAATTGCTCCAAGTCAAGCACGCTTAACTGTGGAGTTCTTCCAATCTGGGCTACCGAGAAGCAGATGCATCTTGTTAGCATAGGTAGTACCAATTAATTCTTATAAGCTATCCCAAACTATGCAGTCTTACACCTGCACAGCCTTTGGAATCCCTCTCTTTCGGGTGTCGATTCGATTCATTCATGCATGTAACCCCCCGCTGGAAGCCTGTCAGGAGCCGTTCCTTGTCTGTGCCTCTTCGCATCGGCGATCACTCCCCGCCCTCGTCAGCGCTCGGGATGTTACATGCCCACCAGCTTCTGCCTGCTTCGTCCTCGAACCACACCGTACTGGATGAGAGGCCCTGCTCTGATACCACTTGTAACGCCCAACCGCTTCAAGAATCAATGACTATCCCCACATACTAACACGAGACTTTTCAGTGTGCTTTTTCCTCACTCGCACACTTCCCGGGAAAACTTCCCAGGAGGTCACACATCCCAGAATTGCTCCAAGTCAAGCACGCTTAACAGGAGTTTTTCCGATCCGGGCTACCAAAAAGCAGATGCATCTTGTTAGCATAGGTAGTACCAATTAATTCTTATAAGCTATCCCAAACTGCGCAGTCTTATACCTGCACAGCCTTTGGAATCCCTCTCTTTCGGGTGTCAATTTGATTCATTCATGCATGTAAACCCCCGCTAGAAGCCTGTCAGGAGCCGCTCCTTATCCGTGCCTCTTTGCACCGGCGATCACTCCCCGCCCTCGTCAGCGCTCGGGATGTTACATGCCCACCAGCTTCCGCCTGGTTCGTCCTCGAACCACACCGTACTGGATGAGAGGCCCTGCTCTGATACTACTTGTAACGCCTGACCGCTTCAAGAATCAATGACTATCCCCACATACTAACACGAGACTTTTCAGTGTGCTTTTTCCTCACTCGCACACTTTCCGGGTTAACTTCCCAGGAGGTCACCCATCCCAGAATTGCTCCAAGTTAAGCACGCTTAACTGCGGAGTTCTTCCGATCCGAGATACCGAAAAGCAGATGTATCTTGTTAGCATAGGTAGTACCAATTAATTCTTATAAGTTATCTCAAACTGTGCAGTCTTATACTTGCACAACCTTTGTAATCCCTCTCTTTCGGGTGTCGATTCGATTCATTCATGCATGTAACCCTCCGCTGGAAGCCTGTCAAGAGCCGCTCCTTGTTCGTGCCTCTTTGCACCGGCGATCAATCCCCGCCCTCGTCAGCGCTCGGGATGTTACAGAAAATAACTAGACGCTCCATTATAATCCTTCACACATGTACTAGGATCATCCTTTAAGTACTTTAATGGTACTTTTTTGTTTTCAAAAACCCACCATAAAACATTTCTTGAAATCCTATTTTTTGTTTTCTTAAAATTTATAAACAATAAATCATTCTTCTTTTCTCAATATCTTTCCATCAATTATTGTGTACCGTCGGGATCTATAAGCCCACTATGTTCCCTTTAGGGATGAGTCGCTGTATGGGAGATACCCTTAGCACAGGTACAGACCAGGCTAAGGAGTATTGTGCCAAGTAAAAGCTAGATAATCAACAAGGGATAAGATGATAGTATGACTCAAAGTAAATGGGCAGTATAACGAAACATAAGATACCTTCATGGTGTGCCCCTGGGGGCTATTTATAAGGGAAGATTGTGTGCATCCGTGTTAGGTTGGTGGGAAGAAGGTCAACCCTCCTTGGGGCTTGCTACGGTGGCAGTGTTGGGCGTGACAGGCGCTACGATCGTAGCAGTGCTGCACCCTCTGTGCCTGGCGGTGTCAGCATGGGGCACAAGGGGTAGTTTCCCCTTATGGCATTCGGGCGACTGTCTTTGAAGGTCATGGTCCCAAGGTAAGGCATTTTGGTGTTTATCCTTGGGGGAGCCGCCATGTTGGGAGACGTGTATCGTCCCTGTTGGTAAGGCTGACGTGGATGCTCAGTGGGGGTTGGGTCTTGACCATTTGGGCCAGACCCTTATTGGGCCATCCGTAACAGGCCTTATCGGGCCATCCGAAACAGAAGCTCCCCAGCTTGGTAGCAAGTGCAGGTTGGTGCCAAGGTAGACAAGCCTTGACAATGCCTTGTTGGCGACACAAAATTACAGGGCGTGAACCCTCCTTCTGATGACTGCCATACGCTCTTGGGCGGTGCTTGGCCAGGGCGCGGATGGGTTTTAACTTGACTATCATAACGTCCCTCCGAAGTTTTACACGTCGTTGTCTGGCGATACGAGTGGTTGGCCAGGACTTTTTCAGAAAAGGCTGCCACCCTGTCACACCCGGGTGGCTTTTTGATTTTCGAGGAGCAGTCATGATGGGTATTTCCATCATTGCAATTTATTGCAGGTACTCAAGCATCAGGAGGCACGGCGTATTAATGCGACGTGATGGGTGACTTATCCCCTTAAGATTACCATTTTACCCCTCATCTCAACATGTACACATGTACGGTGAGGAGGGCCTTACACATGTACGTCTCCCTCCTCATCCTCATCCTATTTAAAGGGGGAAACCCCTCATTGGGGTTCTTCTTTACGTAACCCCTACTCTACAGTGCTCTTGCCTGCTTCCCTTTCCAGTGTGTGTGCCAGTGTCGTTCTTCTTTCCCTCATTCTCTGCAATTCCCAGGTATAGTGTTTCTGGACTCCTCTTTCGTTGCTTCTTTTTGTTTCTTTGTTTCTGGCTTCCTTCTACTTCTTTCTTGTCAATGGTTAAGTTTATAGAACCCATTCCTGGTCTAATACTTCCTGAGCTAGAAGCCCAGGAAATTAAGGAGGAGGAGTTTGATGAAGCCTTCGATGTGCTGGATGATAGTGTGGTGGGGCCAGCTATGTAGGAGTATCTTGCTAGTCGTGCCCCTAATCATCCTTTAGTTCCTGGGGTTGATAAATTACCCCACGGCAAAGTACCCGAACTTCTGAGTTTTAGTGAAGAGGAGATTCAAAATCTCCTTCCCGAAAGAGCTCTAGGTCTGATCCTCCCTTATGTTGGTGAGGCGTCATGTTCTGGTCTTCATGATGGACGTCGTGGAGGGATTAGGGGGGAGAGTTCTAGATATGACGGGTGTTCGTCTGCAGGATCTAGGAGAGAGCGGTTAAGAGGATCTGTTGAGGGGAATCGTCCTTGCTCCTCACGAAAGAGTCACTCTAGGCCTTTTGGTCGCTTTCGTGGCCAAAGGGACACTTCTCGCCGCCATACTTCACGGTGGTCTGAACTTAGAGCTGGGCGACTTATTCGACCCTTATCCAACATTAATCGCCTGCCACAAAATCGTCCCTTAGAGTACTACTACAAACCTCACCCTTCTTCGGTTTCTCACCGTACTTCTCATGGTCAAATTCCCTCCATCCCTCAATCTTTCCATCGCCGTATGTACGATGAGTCCACAGAAAACCGATTAGGTAGATACCACCCGGAGAATGGTCGGCTTACAAGGAATGGCGTGTGGGATGCCATCTTTGAGGACTTAGGACTCTATAAGATACCGCCCGCCTGGTGGCCTTCGAATCTGAGCTATTCGGTTTTTTATTCTTCCAGTTCTTCGGGCACCTCTGATTCTGATGGTGAGTTAATTGTGTTTTGTATTGTTTCTTTTTTATTATGTTTGGCGTGAAGGGGGTCGGTGGTAACAGAGCGTTAGTAGGGCGAGACTGACCCTCAGTTTCCTTTCGCAGTGGTCTTCTTGTGGCGCTGGTGAAGTATTTAGTACTGATTGTGTGTTTGTCGCTCCCAGGTAGGGTTTGAAGATACTCTCTTGACTTGTGACGATTGCTCAGTTGGACGATTGTCTCGAGGCGAGGAATTGGGTTGACTCGGTGGTAGCTACTTCGTCATCAAGTTATGCTGACCGGGACATTTGCGTCGCCACTACAAAACTGAACCTAGCTTCATCATTACTGTAGACGGTGCAAATGAGGCGAGGTGGCATCAGGCGAGATCGTCGGGTTTGTGACATGCCTAGTGAGGCGGCAAGATCTCGGTGGAAGTTCATGGTATACAAGACTCACTTTACAGATCAAAAAATGAGGTTTACGCTGAGTGAGTTTGAGATGGAAGTACTATCCCACTTGCAGGTTGCGCCTTCTCAACTGCATCCAAACGCTTGGGCGTTTGTTAAGGTCTTTGAGAGTATATGCCGATACTTCGGGTGGGAATATTCCGTACGATTGATCTTTTACTGCTTCCAGGTGTCTCCTTCAAAGAAAAAGCTTGGCTGGGTTTCGTTAAAGGCGGGCAACATGCTAGGATCAATATTTGCCCAGTACGCCAACTGTTATAAGAACTAGAGACACATTTTTTTCTGGATCGAACCAGTGTTGTGCGAGGCAGAACTTCCTTTTTTTCTTGACCGGGCAAGTAGGGAGTGTCAGTTTCCCCTGTATTGGACTAAGACCCATTACGAGACGCCCGCCGGTTAGTATTCCTTTGCTTTCGAAAGCTTGACTCCTGAGGAGGTACTGGTGTTTGATTGGTTTGTGGCGGTAGAGGAAGGTCTTGACCGGTGGCCGTTGAAGCAAGTGTTGTGCCATGGAGGTGTGGTGGCGTTCTGTGTTGTTTCCGTTTGTGATGATCTTGGCTGTGTTTATTAACGTCTCTCTTTACTAAGGCGGTCTTTATTAACTTTGTCTTTACCTTTTGCAGTTGGAAGCATGGCGGCGGATAACTTGAAGCTTGCGCGCGAGGCGGCTGCTAAGCTGAAAGCCAGGCAAGGCTTAGCTGGCGTAGCTCCCCAAGCTCAGCCCAACCTTCCTTCGAAGAGGAAGTGCATGGACAAGGGAAAAGATAAAGAAATCAGGACCAAGAAGAAGAAGATTCGCACTGCTGCTGACATCCCTGCTGGAGAGCTGGAGAAAAAGGCTAATTGCCCTATCATTAAAGAGCTACTGGCGTGGCGGGTAATTCCTCCGCGAGCGAGTCGACACTGGGATCCAGATCGGCTGCTCTTGAGGGATCTAGGCTGAAACGGGGCGCAGATGCAGGTTTAACGCCGCCCAGCGCCTCCAAGGCAGCACGCCACGAAACGCCCGAGGGTGGCCTATTTGCTGGTAGTATCTATAAAAGTGACCAGGCGATCGATCTTTCAGCGGGTGATGAAGAGGGCAATCAACCTCGTGTGACATCTGGGGCTGAAGACTCTCCTCCTCCTGCCGAAATTCCCGTTGGCAGGGCCCTCAGTTTGTCAGAGAGGGACCTTGTCAATGGTTTTCCTAATGTCGGGCGTCCTAAGATGGCGGTGCCTGAGCGCCTTGACCGTCAACAATTCATGAATTACACTCAAGTGGTCATTGGCCGCATCTTAGGGATACAGGAGATCGCCCTTGCAGTTGA
Organism: Gastrolobium bilobum; assembly: GCF_033153095.1. Classification (NCBI taxonomy): domain Eukaryota; kingdom Viridiplantae; phylum Streptophyta; class Magnoliopsida; order Fabales; family Fabaceae; genus Gastrolobium; species Gastrolobium bilobum. Next base: position 6,705 of record NW_026897839.1, on the reverse strand, counting down.
TGAACGATGCTCGTCACAGGAGGATCGCCTTGATGGGCTTGGGCGACAGGTGGGTGGTCTTACTGCTGATGTTGGGAGCCTCGGCAAGGAGATCGCTAACTAGAAAGCTTCCATCAAGTCTTTGACTATTTGGTTGAAGAAGGCAGATGGAGAGGTCAAGCGGCTGGGCGACGAGAAAAATGACTTGAATAAGTCATTGGAAGAAATTAAGAAGGAGAAGGAGGTTCTCCAGACTGAGAAGGATCAATTGTCTGCAAACTTGTTCGCTGCGCAGGGGAGCCTCCATGCCAAAGATGAGGACTTCAAAAAAGCCACAGGGGAGGTGGAAAAGATGGAGGAGGCTCTAGCTAACCTGATGTATCATTCTTTTAACAACGCCCTTCAGCAGGTTTCTGTCAGGTATCCTGATGCTGACTTGACCGGTTTCACTCTCGATTACGAGGCGGAGGATGGAAAAATTATTGAACGCCTCAAGGATGACGCCATTATAGTAATTGAGGAAGCGCTTGAGACTGATGACGATGAAGGTGCGCGAGGAATGCTTCCAACCACTGATGCTGATTGTTGTGAGATTTACCAAGTGTACTAGTCAAACAAGTAATAAAATGATGAGTAAAGATCGTTCCCACGAGGAATTATGTCAAACATTGACTAACCAAATGTTGTTAAGTTGAATCAACCAAAAGATTATAAATTGCATTTATTTCTTGTCACCAGAAATTTAGTTTGAATAAAATTAAAGAATTGATAAACAGATAAAGTGTGAATTTAATTTAAGCAAGTAGTCAGATGTCAATTTCTCTCAAGAATGAATTTATGGATGAATCAATTTCCATGATGAATATCTACTATATGATGTTGATCAACCTTTTTCTTATCATCTCAAGATGTAATGTCTTACTACCCTGATAGACACATTAATCAGAAACCCCAATGTCTTGGTGATCCCTTTCTTAATACATGCATTAATCACTAAGGTCTTAAGACCACATCAGAATCCTAGCTTCAATGTCTTGACTACTAGAACACTAATGATGAAGTTGTCAAAAATAGAGAAACAATGTAAACATGTCTGTTCTACACTATTTATCAACATGAAGAATTAATCAAGACAACTTCATACAATCACATAATAGATAAACAAAACATCTAATTAACCATTCATAAATTCAAACTTGAGTTCCATTAAATCAGACTACAAGGGACTCTACTCAGACATAATACAAATAATAACAAGAAAAGAAAGATCAAATTACATTGCCATGTAGTGAGTCTTCAATCTCCAAGTACAATTACATGAGAAACTAACTAATACAAGAACTAAGTCCTAATGAATTTTGGAATTTATAGAGAGAAGTCAGATCAGAGGATATGATATAGGAGAGAGAGATAGGAAATCAGAACTACGACAATTGTGAAGGCCCTTGCCTTATATAATGTTACAATTTAAAACTGAAAACTAACATGGGCGCTAAAACGTTCATGAATGGCCGTTTTAGCGTCCATGTTTGACGGATGTCCAACTGCTTTCAACTAACTTGGGCGCTAAAACTTGAGCTGTTGAACGTTTTAGCGTCCATATCTGGTGAATGCTCAACTGCTTTCAACCAACTCCAACGCTAAAACGCTTGTCTTGGACGTTTTAGCGTTGGAGACCAGAGTCTTTTTCCAACAGCAGGGCGTTAAAACATTTGATCAGGAAGTTTTAGCGCCCAAGACCAGCAACTTCTTGTTCTCGGATTGCAGAAGCGCGCTAAAACGTTCTGTGTTGGACGTTTTAGCACTCAGCACCAGCAAGTTTTGCCTTCAATTTGCAGTAGCGCGCTAAAACGTTCTGTGTGGACGTTTTAGCGCTCAACACTTAGGCATTCTCCTTATCTCCAGAATCTTCTTCTTTCTTTCTGCTACTCCTTAAGCTTCATTTCCCTACAAGATAGTGTAAATTTTCAACAGAGCTTTCAGAACTTGTACTTGAGGGATTTCCAGGACATTAACCTCTTTTCCATCCAATTAATCACACAAATTGATACTAATTCATGGTGAAAAACCTGATGAACCAGGGGTTTATCACAATTCCCAGATTGGACTTTGTTGTCCTCAGTAATGATATACAGTAGAGAAAAATTCAAGATTCTTTACAACTGAAACTCATTAGGATGGACTTCAATTAACAACAGATCACATTGATACAACTTACGACCATGCAATCTTTTATTCTTATGACTTGCCCAACATCATATGTGGCTTTTCAACAGATCAGTAAAGATGATATACAGAGACTTTCCAAACAACAACACCCTCCTCACTAGGAACTTCTCAAAAATTGTAGAATTTGACTCTCTTGCACACTAGTGTTTAAGGATGTACTTATCACTCATTCTTCACTGCACTTAAACTACTATATGCTTGCCTATCTTCTCACTGTTCACAGTAACAACAATTTTTAAGGTAGATCAAAAAGGGCTTGGTATGATTGGCAATGAGGCTTGGTGTGTGGCTTGACTAGAGGTAGGAATTTCTGTAAAAAGGGGAAGTTCAGATCAAATGAATCAGATTCAGATAAGAGGGAATTCACAACATTTATCAATTTCTTCCTAATTCCCCTAACTTTCCTCCTTTTCATTCCTTGTTCTTTTCTTTGAACCTTTCTTCCTCCTTTTCTTCCTGACACTTTGTGTCTTTGACAAAATTGTTTTTCTTTTTCTTCCTTTTTCTTTCAGACACTTTGTGTCTTTAATCCTTCCATCTTTTTCTTTCCACACTTTGTGTTTCATACCCTTTTCTTTCTTTTCCTTCTTTCTTTCCTTTATTTCCAACACTTTGCATTCACTTATTGCAAAAACACTTTCCTCTCCACAGAACACTCCATCCCTTATCATTTATCTGAAACTTTTAATCTGAAGGATTGGAATAACTGTGGTTCTTGATTATATAGACAACAGGCTAGGCTCAAATGTTTTCATGCAATGGGAACTGAAGGGTTGGCAATTTAACTTTCTGGTTAAAAAAGGAAATGCCTCTATCATTTCTACCCTAAACATCATCAACTATTCCAAGCAAGAAACAAGGCAAGTTCTAGAGTCACTCATGCAGTGAAATGCTCTCTGAACAAATTTTTTTGTATAGGCACAATTTCCTCACAGTTCAGAGTGCATGCTTGACTTCCTCTATATGCATCAAAACTAATCTCTGTACTCTTACACATTGAATGAGTCATGCAATCATTTATTTCTCAACATGCAAGGCATAAGATTGTATCCTTAATTTGATCAATCATCTAAAATTCTAATCAGTCAAATCCTCATGGAATTTCATATAAAAAAACTGAATTCCAAATTCTGAACTACAACTAACATCTAAATTATACTAAAAACTTATTCACAAAGAAAAACTAAAGAAAAGAGATTGAGATGTTTCCCTGTTTTGGCTCATCCATTCGTGTGATATCTCCATGAATTCCGCATGCCATTCAATCACACCCTAATTCCCAGATTTAAACGTTGTTGTCCCCAGCAATGAATTTAAATCTGTACAGCAGTGGATCACTGAACCACATTCATATATCATTCAATAGCATCAGTACTATCGCAATGTGTATCAATCAAAACAGTGAATCTCAATGTTCTTAACCAATGTACAAAATAAAACCAATAACAAAATGTAGCTAAAGTAACCCATAATAAAACCATATAATAAAAAATGTAAAAACATCAGGAGACTAGTCAGTCTCTGACTCCTCCTCATCAGTGAAGAGAAGATCTGATCATGGATCAGGAGCAGGCAACGGGTTGTACTCATTATCAGCGGCCTGGTCTTCTTCCATAGCGGAAGCATCACCAGCAATCAGATTATCAGCAGCACTAGCATCAGTAGCAGTCTGGGCAGCAGGAGTCTCTCCCTCAGTGGCCTGAGCAGCATGGGCAGAAGTAGCAGCATCAGCAGCCTCACTCGTATCAGTATCATCGTCATAATGGGTTCGGACAACTGCCTCAAATGCATCCTCCTCGTCGGAATGAGGGTAAACAGCAGGCTGGAATGTAGCTGGCTCTAAGCCCTGGGCCTCACAGAGATCTGTCAGCATCTTAATCATGTGAGTCTGAAATGAGTGCTGACTCGTCTGCATAAACTTGAGACGATGACGTAAATGCCCCGTACGAATGTCAGTGTTGATCAGCCACTGCTCCGCTGATCTTATCCTCTTTTCAAGCTCAGAATCAGCCATGGATTTCCTACTAGGTGTCAGCCTTGTGGGTCCCTCTCCTCCAATCCTCAGATGTGCCCTAATCAGCTTGGCATCAATGATTGGGTGCAATTTAACTGGCACCCCATTATCAGTAATATCCACACCAGCTCTCTGGCATAGAAGCTGGATCAGAGAACAGTGACCCAAGGCAGCAGAACTGCTATCAGAGTGAGCCATATCATATATGTTGTCCTGAAGAAGGATGGGAAGCTTCACTTTCCCTTTGGTCATGATAGTGTGAATCAAGACAGCTCTTATCAGAATTACCTCCGCTTGGTTGGAGAAGGGCATAACATTTGAGACTACAAAATGGAACCAGACTCTAGCTTCCGCATTCAGCTGCCTCAACCAAAGCAATTTAGGATTCACCTTATCCTTGGTTGTCTCCCATTTTTCACCGGGCTTGGCTATGGTTTGCAATACTGGCTCACAGCCCCCATTTTGGTCCAAGTCTCAAATTCTGGGGTGCTTCTCCTAGAAGGGATGTCAATGTTCTGCTAATTTTTTCTGAACTCACAGCTGGTTTTATGAATGTAATCACAGTGTCGGATTTTTAGAAGCTTCTGAATAGTGTGGGCATCATATTTAACTTTCTTGCCCCTCACCCAGCTGGTGAAAGTCCTTTTGCCACCCTCATCACCATTATAAGCATTAGCAAAGAATTCCCTTGCTATATTTGGGATGTTGTCCACCAAGATCTCACCAAAAGTAACCCAGCCCCTTTTTACCAGCTGGGACTGGAACTCAGGATATTCATCCTTGTCCAGTATGAACTTCCTCTCCCGGACAAATGGCCTGGTAGAGGTCCTAGCAGTATAACGAGCCTCATGCTCAGCACTCTTCCAGAAATGTGGATCATAAGTAGGTGGTGGAGGTGTAGGCTCAGAAGCTCGAGGTTCCCTGGACCTCTTCTTTCCAATCTTCTTTGGGGGAGGTGTAGACATGATCCTGAAAATCAGAATAAATAGTCGGTATGGCATTTGAAACATGGGATCTAATTCCCAGATTTATAATGGAAGTAGTGATGGAATTGGATCCAAATCATGCAAGTAAACACCCCCACAATGCCCCAAATTCAGAATTCTCAATGATGTATGCAACAGGGCCTGGGCGCTAAAACGTTCACACTGAGTGTTTTAGCGTCCTGGCCTTAAACGTGTATGAAACTAGCTGAGCGCTAAAACGTTGGGTGACCAGCGTTTTAGCGTTTTGGCTTTTCTGGGTCAGGCATTTTAGCAAACACCTTGTGTGTGTGTGTGTGTGTGTGTGCACATGCATAGTGTGTAATACGCTTAGGGAGTTCTCCAAACCCCCAAAAATCATGGAAACTAAACAGCACTCCACCACCATAACAAGTATATATATGAATTAGGAAAAAGATGGAATCATGTAAATACATAGACTAACAAAAACCTAAAAAAAACTATATGAGATATATATGAACATAAAATTTATACAAGAGAAATGAAAAACGGAAGATAGATGATACATACCTTATGAAACGTGAGGAAATGTGGAAGAATTGAGGAAGAAATGTAGAATAATGCAAGATAGAATGTGCAAGAGAGAAGTGAGTGAAAATAGAATAGTGAGAAGGTGTGAGAGAAAGGGAGGAAAGAACCCGTGTAATTCGAATTAGTGACGGGGCAGTAAAACGTTGAAACCAAACGTGTTAGCGACCAGGACCAGAGAAATGTGCACAGGTTGTGTGCAGCACCGCGCTAAAACGGTCACCAGGGACGTTTAGCACGCTGGACCAGAGTGCTTGCAATTGATGCATTGGATGAATGCTAAAACGGTCAGTATGAACGTCTTAGCGCCCTTGGCCAGAGAGTTTCATTGTGGTACAACTCTCAGAACGCTAAAACGTCCAGAATGGAAGTTTTAGCGCCCAGCACTTGTCAAAAATTGTTTTCTTAAAATTTTAAAACTTTTTCCCTTTCTTTTTTTTTTTTAAATATGGTATGAACACTGAGGTTACATACCTGATACAGTGGGTTGCCTCCCACTCAGCGTGTGTTTAACGTCACGAGCCTGACGGGTATGATCTAGCTTACCTCCAATAAGGCAACTGAAATCAATTGCCTATCCACTGCACTTCCAATATAAAGCTTCAACCTCTGACCATTAACAGTAAAACTCTGGTCAGAGTCCCAGGAAGAAATTTCTACCGCCCCATAAGGCTTCATGCTCTTAACTATAAATGGTCCAGACCATCTGGACTTCAGCTTCCCTGGAAACAATTTCAACCTGTAGTTGAACAACAGCACTTGGTCTCCCACCTTGAAATCCCAGGGTGTGATCTTCCTGTCATGCCATAGCTTGGTTTTCTCCTTATATAGGCTGGCACTCTCATATGCAGACAGACGAAACTCATCTAGTCATCCAATTGCAGTAGTCTTTTCTCTCCTGCTGCTTTAGAATCAAAGTTCAAGAACTTGACAGCCCATAATGCTCTATGC